>NC_072737.1:169225454-169273582 GCF_026930045.1 Uloborus diversus | reverse complement strand
GAATAAAATGGTAAAAACATAGACATGGAGAACCGGTTCGCTCGCGCTCTCTTAACTAGATGGTATCATCCTGTTGGTAGAAAAGTGATTCCTTTTCAACCAGCGATCGTCCGCCATTGGTAGGGCAAGAACTTTACACCGCGCATCACATAAGCTTACTATCGGTTCGTTTTCCGCAATTTTCTGGGATTTTTCTGTTTTAAAATAGTACTTTCAGTGAAAGATTTTTTTTTTTCAATTTGAAAAAAAAAATCCTCAAAATAATTTTTCTGTTCGAAATTAACTATTGGAGGTAATTTCAAAACAGAAAATAGATTTCGCATCTTCTTAATTTGTAACTCATTCGTCATTCGGAATTATGCGAAACATTAAAGTATACTTTTGTCTTTAACGAAAAATTAATTTTTGGGTAACGGATAAGTCAGTTTTAATCACTACGAGGATTTTTTACGCTGCATCTCGTATTTTGTGTGAATTCTCGCATATTTTCAAATAAAGGGATTTTAAATTAACTCGGATATATCTGTGAAGTTTACTGCATAAAATTTGCAATTCATGGGTAAATTTATATGTACTTTTGGTTGGTAATAAATTATAAATTTAAGAAATCAAAATTGATATTGAATGGCTTTTAAAGTCATGATAACATGTTTAATTACTCGTAATCAGAATATGTACTTTAAATTGCAAGAAGTAAAATTTACAAAATATTTTTATTGAACAAAAATGGCATAAGGTACATAGATTTGTAAATCTCACATCCACTTTCAGATCAGAATCAATAACAAATATTATGAAATAAAATAATATGTAACACTTGCAACTAAATTGTTGATAAAACACGAAAATTTGCTATTAATTCTCTATTACGTGCAGGTTTTAATGGTGATAACTTTTCAACGCTATTTTTTGATTGATCTAAAAGTTTTTTGTCCTTAAAAATACAAAAGACTTTAGTTTTCGAGCGGTATCTGCCTGCATGCGTGTGAAAAATTTTATCTATTTCTCACTGAAACTTGCTAAATTTAAACTTTTCTTAAATTACGAGAGAACTACAAACTTCATATTTCGGTTACGGGGACACGAAGGCAAAACATTTACGAATCTAGACACATGATGTACTTAGCTCTTTCCATTGCTACTAAATCATCAATATTTTTTCGTTATTACACTATCGTATGGTTTCCTAGTATCTTTCAAACTTAAAGTTGAAGCATTAGTTATCGTTATATTGTTCTAAAAGCTAGTAAATTGCATAAAACTATACGTAATCAGCTTATATGTTAACTTAGTAATTGTTCATGTTTTACTTCAAGCAAAATTAAAATAAAATGCTGTTTGGTATAAGTTTATTTATGCCATTTTACACTTAACGCATAATTTAATCGTTATTAAAGAGTTTTTGTTAATTTTTGTCTGATTCTACTACGCTTACAATTGAGATTCTTAGAAATATGGTTACATCTAGTTTTAACATATTGGTTTGCAAGTAATTTTATTAGTTGAAGTGTATGCTCCCTATCTTTATCATCATTGCCATGATTGATCTCTTTAAATAATGAAATGCAAGTAAAATTGGCTACCACTAAATTGACAATTTTGGTTCTTATTTTGACCACACACATTTTTGGTAAACCTTTGTTAATATACTTACGGATACACTTTTCTGTTTCTGAGCAAATTTTAACACTATCCTTAGTCGGTTTCGTCAGCCCTCCTTTATTTTTCCTATCAAATAGTAGTATGCGTTACAATATTTTTACTCCTGTTGATTATTTAACCTTATAGTAACTCAAACTAAATTCTACGCTTCTAAATACAAACTCACTCTTATCTGTAGAAAGATACATTGCTTCCTTTCTTTGCTCTATTCGTACACTTAAATGCTGAACACGAAGTCGGCATGATTGAGTTTCATCCACCTGAAAAAAGCTGAGAAATGAAGCAAATGGTGTTCAACCACCAATATACAGTAGTACCTCCTCTAAGGGACACCTCTATTTAAGGGACATTTTTTCTGGTCATTGGGAGCTTCATGTATTTGCCTCTGAATAAGGGACACTCTATTTAAGGGACAGTTACAGAGAAAACATACAAAAATTAATGCATACAAAGTATTGAATTTACTGGAATTTGAGTCTTTAACTCAATTGGAGAAAGGTTGACATGAACGTATACTGACGTATTCTAAAAGTCTTGCTAAAATTTATATGCCTGTTCATTTTCTCTCTGAGCACTTTATTCAAGTAGGCTAACAGCCGATGGATAGTCAACGGCCCACGAATAGCTTTGTGAAAAAAACTTGAGGTGTGAACACTGATTGAAATTTATACTGTATTGAATTTTAAAGTGCATGAAATCAAATAAATTCATGTAAGAAATTACTTCAAAATAGTTCATGTATCTTCCAAAACTTTAGGATAATCAAATTTTTGATTAAATTTTAATTATTTAAAGAATAAATTTTGAAATTTGAATGGTTTTGAATTTATTCAGTATACATAAATCATTTTATCATTTTATCTTAAATGTTAATAGTTCATGTTTATTACGAAATTATTCTGAATTAATATCTAATCATTTCATATACCTCCGAAGAAGGGACACCTCTATTTAAGGGTGAAAATTTTCGGTCCCCTTAGTGTCCCTTATTGAGAGGTTCTACTGTATTTGCCCTCACAATGTCTGCCGCGTCTACTCCTAGGGAGAATCATTTTCCCCTCCGAACTTCGGTAGGCTGATCCATCTAGTTAAGTGAGCGAGAGCGAACCGGTTCCCATGTCTATGGGTAAAAATGTCTACTACGCAGGCGCGCGCCCATTTGACAGAAAGTTTTCGTTTCACTTGAAAACGATAATTTTTCGTCGAAAAATGAAGGAAAATGTAGCGTAAAAAGAAGGATTTTTTTGACAGTGTGGATTCTTCATTTTTGTAAAAGTTTTACTTATGAAGATTTAGCACGCAAAGATAATATGTCTAAACAAATAATTTTATGATAAAATTTTATCGCAATTTATATTAAATTCAGTTTCTTGAATCTTCCGAATTCGCTGGTGAAAAGCGCTTCTTACAGTGCAGGGAAAATTATTAGACTAAGACTTTTAAAAGCAAATTCTTTATTTATTACATAACTATAGACACATTAACGAACAGTGAAATAACTATCTAATGTTTAGTATGCATTCCCTTGTTCTTGATGAGCATTTTAAGTCTTTTTGGCATACTTTTCACAACGTTTACACCATTTCTTAACTTTTTAAAAAAGGAGGTAAAAAATTGTTAATACTCACTATTATATATATACTCACATACACATTCTCACTAATTACCTAAGACTAACTTTAAATATAACAGAACACACTAATAAAAAGAACTAGTGAACTGTTTAAGCTGATTGAGGTTATGTTCCTGGTAGGTAGATAAACAAAGAACATAAACAAAGCAGACAGTGCTGCCACCTGCAAACATTAAATTATGCTAAAATAACGTAATAATCAGTGTACAGTATGTAAAGTACTTTAACGGTAAAATAAATAGTATTTTAGTACAAATAGTGTACAAAAAACAAAACAAAAAAAAAAAACTCTTTAGTCTAATAATTTGGCCAGCACTGTAAATAAGGAGACCAGAAATTTTTCTCCTCAAAACGGGACGCTTTAGAATTGTAGGCAATAATGTGCTTAATAATAATGATAACGATAAAAACAATAATTTTTTTGAACAATATGCGCTTATTTCAAACAGAAATGAACATATTGAAAGAAGAAGAATGGAACCTCAGATTTTAATAGATACGCTTAAAGTTAGTCAAAAATAGCTGACCTGTTTGAGAACTGCACCAACTTTCTTGAAAAGCTTTAATTGTATATAAAAACATAATATACAATTGAACGACTATAAGACATTCTCCGTATTTTTACCCACAAAATTGTGATGGTGACATAATAATTGCTGCTTTCATATGCTTTTAATTTGCCAAGTGTGATTTATATTTAAGAAAAGCCAACATTCGCCAAGTATGGAAACCATTTCCAACGCACTGATCTAAAACGCGTGGTTATTATGCTTACTTTGCTCAATTGGTTACTGCAATTTTTTCACTTATGTAATAACTTGATCGCCCTTTATATTTTATCAGATGTGCTCAAGTTTCTCACACTTTTTTTTTTCAATCTCTTATATTAGGTTGTTTACTTTCGGAGAACGGGACTTTTCTGCGCCCCAACACAATACGCGGGGTCAGCGGGACAGGCTGTCCGAAAACGGGACTGTCCCGTTCACAGAGCCTGATCATTCTGACATTGGACATGGGGCACAATTCTATTTCAGGGCCCCCTTAGGGGCCGACAAAGGTTTTTGAGAACACTGGGCATGAAATTCATTTTGTACCCCACCCCTCCTATTCCTGCTTATTCTATGTAATGAAGCTATAAAATATTTCGATACTTGCGTATTAGCACAGCCATGCTAAATTTGGTGGTACCTCATATCAAAATATAGTACTATATATTTAAAAAGTAGAAGTGATATAGTATACAATAATTAACTTTGCCCGTTGCAGTAAACCGTAAATATTAAAGTTATCGATGATATAACTTTTAATAGTAAATACAGACTAAACTTGGAGTGGTTTTAGGATTTGCACAAGTTTTTAAGGGGAATTTTTATCAACAAATAAGAGATTTTTTTCCTTGTTTAGCATTTGCAAAAATATCAATGACATCATTGTACTCTAGATTCTGAGGAAAATTATTATTTATTTTGAATTAACATATAAATAAAGGGGATTTTGGGCCCCCCTGAAATCTAAGAGGAGGGGCCTGTGCCCCGCATGCCCCTGCGGTAATCAGGCTCTGCCCGTTCAAAAAGGGACGTAAGGTCACTATTCTTAAAGCAACATCTAAACAACATCACGAGAGTCTATGCAGTTAACACGTCTACTTCTTTCATAATTGATAAGATTGTATTCCACATAAAACGTTAGCACAACGTTTTAGTCAAAGATGTAACTAATATGAAATATTTCTTTCTTTAGAAACAAAAATTCCCCGTTTTTCTAAGCTTTCCTGTGCACACCGTATCATTTTATTGTGTAGTTAAATTATTATAGCGTTTTAAAAAGTCTACTGATTTTTTAATCACCCTGCGAGTTAATGTAATGCTGCTTCATATGAAACTCGATTTTCGGTTTGACTATTACTTTTAATTTTGATACTATTTTTTACGATTAATAATACAAATGTTCTTTAATAAAAACCTAATGCTGAAACATTAAAATCTGGCACAGAGCAGTTGAAAAAAATATCATCCTAAACAGGGTGTCTGTTTCAGATCAGGCTTCAACTTCTCTGACTTTTAAATACCGACAGTATAAAATTGTAAGGTTAGAATTTGTTCATGTATTTTTATAAAATGTCATTTAAGAGTATAAATAATCGATATGAAAAGTTTATCATTGATTTATGCTAATCTTTTTAATTTTTTTTAAATTAATGTATAATCAAATTTAATTTATACATTTATACTAGAAAACCAAAATTAGAAAAACAATTTTTTTTTTTCATATTTATAGTACTTAAATACAGCAGACACAGAAAGATAAAGGTAGGTACTAATAAGAGTATGCAAAAATCGCAGTTAGTATCTGAGCAATGAAAATAAATTTTAATACAATAAATGTCAACAGATCATAGCTTAATAGACAGATTAAAAAAACATTTTTTGATAAAATAAAATGAACATTTTTTAAGTATGGCACAAAATCAAAATTTTCTATTCTAAACGCGACAATTTTTTTTTAAAGAGAGGAAGAAGAAGAAGAAGGAGAAGAAGAAGAAAAAAAAAAAAAGAAGGAAAAAAAAATATCTCCAATATTCAATTTATGAGATATGTATATTATATATATATTTTTAATAATATTAAAATTTTTTATATAAAAACGCAATTGATATTATTTAGCTGAAATAGAAATCTTACTTTCCTCAGGAATTTTAAAAAATATATCGCTTTTTTTTTGTGAAAATAAAAATTTATCTAATTTTTCCACGTGTACAAAAAAAAAAAAAAAAAAAAAAAAAAAAAAAAAAAATTCTGAGCTTTTCAGGTTTTCCAGACGGAAAAACATTTACCAAAGTCGTTCAAAAACGTAGTTTTATTATTTCTAAATAAATTAATAAATAATAAATAAAAAAATGTAATATTAATTCATTCAAAGTAGCAGTTGGATGATTCTTAAAAATCCTAACAATATTATGTCCCAGGAATTTAACACAAAGATTTTTTGACCTAGAATTTTTCTTCCTTTTTTAATAATTAGAAATAACTTTTCCAATGAAATTCCATTCTTATTTAAACACAATAACTCATTTATTTTTCCAACAAAAATATTTGAATAACTAGAAAATTACTCTTTTGGTATGTTCCCATTTGTTTCTCAAATATACTTAAATTATTCAAAATGTTCTATCAATAGTCCACAAATTTCATTTGTAGTATTAAATTACGCATACTTTAAGGTGTCAAATAACATTCTTTAAATTAATTTAACTATTTAAATAATCAAGGTACATCATTTTTTAAAGTTTGTCACCAGGTTTTCATGTCATTCTCCTGTATTAGGAACTAGTGGTACCCGCACGGCTTTGCCCGCAATAGAAAATTAAAAGGTCTTTTGGTTCGCCTGTGTATTTACATATAATGTATGGTGAATTTTCTCGCCAATTGGCTTGGTTACGGTTTCACGTAATGATAATTTCGTTTTTTTCTCGTCCATCTTATGAGAATTTTGGTCTTAAAATTGGAATAGAAAAAGAACCACATCTAATTTTCGAAAAAACCGCATCGAGGTGCACACTCCCATGCTACAAACTAACTTTGTGCCAAATTTCATGAAAATCGGCCGAACGGTCTAGGCGCTATGCGCGTCACAGAGATCCAGACAGACAGAGATCCGGACATACAAAGATCCTGACAGACTTTCAGCTTTATTATTAGTAAAGAAAGATAAAGATGAGTTCCATTATTATAGATTAAAAAAAAAAAAAAAAAGAATTTTTAATCTGCTGCACTACAACCAGGGCTGCGGAGTCGGAAGGAAAATGGCCGACTCCGACCTCGACTCCGACTCCTGGATTTTGAAACGCCAGACTCCGACTCCAACTCCGACTCCGACTCCGGATGTTTTTGATTTTTTTAATTGTATTTTTTCAACTCCCTCTCTCCCTTCAGGGGAAGGGGGAAAAACCTCTAAACAGAGATTGAAATATTGATTCCTTTTCATGAAAATTTCGCATTTTGTTTTTTATTGTAAACCCAAGACGCATACAACGTTAGAAATTCAATTTAAAAATCAAATTTTCCAACAGTTACGAGTTAAGAAGTGAGATGACTTAAAAATCCCGTTTAAAAAATTTGAAAAGGATTATCTGCAATTTGCCCCCCTTTAATGTTTAACAAATAGATATTGATCAAATCGTGTGCTTTCAATTTTTGAAAACTGTAACTTGAGAGAAAAAAAGCTTTTTTTTTTTTTCTAAATCCAAGTTCTTGAGAGGGGGTGGTTTTCCCTGGGTGACACCCATCAGGTAGATGACACCCAAAGTTAATTTCAGAGTTCATAAATACTTTAATTCTGAAAATTTTCGCGAATATATTTTAAATTATATTTCATCAATCAAATTTCAACGAAAATAGGGCACATATACATCAGGAGCTAATTTTACACAAAATGCGGCCGGTATACAAATTTGTACGAATAGCTTTTACTATACCTATATTTCTTCTTCGCTAAATTTTTAATTTAAATTTTATTGTCTGCTTTAGAATTAATCTTAATATTAAGATTTTAAGATTAGCTGCAATTATTAAATGTTGCAATCAAGAAATCATTTACACTTATTTTGTTCCATACTTTTTAGTGAGAACCAAGCTTATAGAAATAGTCTTAATAAAGAAAAAAACATTAGATTATTTTTCATCGGATCTTTTGGATTCGTGCTTTCGCTCCAGAGCGTTTTTGAATTTGTCGATCACCCTTAAACGTTTCAACCTTAGCTACGGGCCTCGACTTATTAATTTGTTACGTTTCTTTCGCTATTTTATAACTAAGATCGAACAAAACACTATATTTCTATTTTTATTTGAAAGTGATTACTTGAAAATGTTAGGCTATAAAACCGTTTGCTGACAGTCGCTATTAGTTAAGTTAAAAAGCAAGCAAACTAGAGGGCGGCTACAGTAAGTTCGGTAAGCATTCAGGCTAACTAGCTGATTGCCATAATGGCAGTTATTTTCTCATTAGTATCTTTTTATACATGTAATTGAACCAATTGGTAGTCAGTTTTTTAAAAATGCAAGGAGAGTCAGTGAAAAGAAAAGAAAAAAAGAAACCCGGAGTCGGAGTCGGAGTCGGCAAGTTTTCTAACAACTCCGACTCCGACTCCTTTACCCCAAAATCAGTCCGACTCCGACTCTTCGACTCCGACTCCGACTCCACAGCCCTGACTACAACACTGTTCATTATACCCAATTGGTTGGATTCCTTGAGTATTTTGTTAACATGATTTGTCTGCTGTTCTTACTAAATTTATGAAATCCAAAAATGGATATAGGTCACTTCACGTCAAATCGCCTAATATCATTTGCCGTCATGTCTCAGATTTTGTCCATTATTTTTTTTACAAATCTATGAGATATGATCATTTTTTTGAGATTTTTTGAACAAAAATTAAGTTTTGGAGAAATTTTTCAAACTTTCGGTTTTTTATCATTTTTTGGAGTCACCTCTTCGGTATGAATTTAGAAAAATCACCCTAATTTCTTTATTTTTAAACCAGTTAAGCTTAATTAGGTATCAATTTCAGGCTAACACTTTTTTCTTTCAGTATAAAACAACCGAAAATATTCTGTGAATAGTAGAGTGTTGCCTCTCCTCATCTAAAGTCAGTTTTTATGCTTTTTCATTTGGGAGATTTAATAAGTCATATCTCCGTAGTACCAACTAATACCTTCATCAATTTCTTTTGTAGCATAAATAAATCATTTTCTTGCTATGTAGAAAAAAAGGAGGGTGTTTTTTGCTGCATGGAAAAAAAAAAAGTTTGTTTTTCAGAAAATTTACTTTGAAAATTAAACTAGAAAATTTACTAGAATACAAGTTTTCTATGATTTTTAAGCCCTTTAAAGCTTAAAAAAGGTCCAAAACTTTTCAGAATAATTAATTCTGGAATGTTAAAGAATAAGGATTGATTTGTATCAATCGTAAATCGTTAAAACTTGTTCACTGTGGAAAAGAATTGTGCAAAAATCTCTGTTTCTCACTTGACAAATAAATAAATAAACAAATAAATAACTTTTTGATAGAAAATGTATCAGATATTAAGAATAATAATAAAAAGAATAGTTTAAAAACATTTCTAACGGCCTTATTTTGCATTTTTTTCGACATTAAAAGCCCAAAAAGAAAAATTGAATTAATATTGGAAAGTTTTCATAACGTGAACGTGTTTGGATTGCTTAACACCAGATAATGATTCAATACTCTTACATTACGAATATAGTCCAACTCTAGATTTCTCTGAGGTAGATTATTTTCCCTGATTGAAAAATATTTTAAAATATGTTTCAAACTAATTTTAAAATTGGAAGAAGTACCGATTTTTTTTCTCTTTTGTTACAAAGGACATCATATGTAACATCTGCCATCTTATTAAAGAGACCCCTACATTAGCCCAAACAGAAGGAATTGAAGTAAACTTAACTGAATTAAGATATAAAGTAAATTTTGAAAATAAATGCTGTCGGCTAAGCATGCTTTCCACTTAATGTTTTATATTGGGGTCGTTTCCAAAATTTTAAAAGCATTTTTTTCTGAAAGAGCATGCTTAAAAACATAGGATCTGACCATTTTTAAAATAATTTATTTGAGTTTAATATTTTTTAAAAATTACTTAAATCGTTGTGCTTTCATTGTTTACACCTCTGTCGTGTGACATCACAAATGATGAAATGCCATTCAATGTTGCCATTCACAGAACAAAATATTTAATTCGCATCTTTACTCACGTGTATTGGCAACGATAGGGTTGATAGCAAGCGTAGAGCGCAATTGTAATTCGCTGCTTGATTATCATAACGTGGAAACGTAGTAGAAAGATGCGCCAAATTGCATCATTTGTGACGTCATAAGACCACGCCTTGTTTGAAAAATCGGACATTTAAAAAAATCAATTTAAAAAAAACTGTTGGGAAAATGAAAGTATTTTCTGGGTTCATGTAACTTTTTTTGCTCATTCTATCAATTTCAATGACTGAAAGTAGTACTTTTGACTGAAGGAAAATACCCCATTGGCGAAAGGCTATGCGTCGATTCTCTTTCGAAGCATAAGAAGAATGATGTGTACTATGACCTACAAACTGTGTTGCTTGCCATTATAAAAGAAATGTAAGCAACTGCTTGTATTAGTACCAGGTATAAAACTGAGTCGTTTTTAAACTATAATGGTGAAATCGACATTAGTTCAGAGACATTTTTTAGTTTTGCAAATTATATGTAAAAACCTATATACAGGGCCTGGGATTCGAAGAGATGTGCGTTATTAGGGAGTGTCCGTTAAGGGAGGTTTTACAGAGATTTTGTTTTGTCATGCAATAACATATTTTTTGATTTAGGTTACAGTTATTTCTTTAATACTATAATAAAACTTTTAATGACCTTTGATGAAACTTATTGCTTGTCACTCTCCTGGTATGTGAAAATTTATTCCCCCTGTTTTGAGGGGTGTAGCGTAGTCAAAGTGAGTTCCCTCTATTTTTCTCTAAAAAAGTTCCTAACAAAGAGTAAGTCTAATTTTTTTCAATTTTTTTTAAGCATTTATATTTTTTTAAAAATAGTGATTGGAAATGTCAGGTTTTTGGTTATTAACGAAAGATAACTGAAAAAAAGAAAGAAAAAAACAAAAACTAACATTAATTCATTCTCAAAAAAAAAAAAAAAAATTGACATTGTAGTATTCAAAAAAAAATGTTTTTTTGTCTTTTAAGTAAACGTTGCGCATTGATATCAGGCTGCATTTTAATTTGTAAAATAGACAGTCCCTCCAAATGCATCTAAGAAAACACAACATTGTTTCAAGCTCACATTCAGATTTTGCAACGAACTTTCACATTCGCGTTTTTGTCGTCATTTTTTTCTTCTTTTTTGTTGCCACCTACGCTAGACAAATGCCGAAATAAAAAGAAAGCATCGCTGACAATGTCATTTATCGTCTGTTGCAATGTGGTTAACTCCGATACTGTTGCAAGAAGGCAAAGGAAGTCCCAGAGCCGGAAATTTAGAAATATTTCTCCCTTGTGTCATATCCGTTACAACGGATGTGACTAATTTTGTATCTATAAATTTTTTTTTCTCTTTTGTTCTCAGAAGTAGTTTGACCCAGACGATCGGTCTAGACGTCATGTTGAGAAAGTGCGGTTAGCGCTTTTTACTTTCTCTCCATTCGATGTCGCAAAAGGGCTCATATTCATTTTCTTTTTTTGTTTGAGGTCGTCTTCTAAAAGTGGGAAGGAATAAGTTCATAAACACCTTCTAGACGACTTTTTTTTGCTTTCCAAGGTCATTAATTCAGGACTGCCTTCCCTTAGAGCAAGGGCGCACCCCCACTAAATATCTTGAAGACTCTCCTGGAGCAACAGCACCCCCCCCCCCAAAAGAAATTAAAAATACCTCTCAAAACACCCACTTTCTAAAAATTTCGATGACATCGTCTGCGCCATGTCCCCTTCTCTAGGTGGGCACCCCTGATGCATTTCATAATTACATTTCTGTAGATTGTTCAAACTTAACTACTCGAACAGGCCGTCGGCACAAAAACAACCACTCTTGAAAAGTTTTAATTTCTCTGTTACTAGCTTTAGGTCTATGCTTTGCACTAGCCGTTCGACCGATTTTAATGAAACTTGGCACTGAGTTAGTTTGTAGCATGGAGGTGTGCACCTAGAAGCAATTTTGCAAAAATTCGATTTTTTTCTTTTTCTATTCCAATTTTAAGAACATTTTCCCATAGCAAAATTATCATAAGATGGATGAGTAAATTACGATATTATCATAACGTGGAACTGTAACATGGGCACAAACCAATTGGCGAGGAAATTCACCATACATTATTTGTAAATATACAGGCGAAGCAAGAGCCCTTTAATTTTCTATTACGGGCAAAGCCGTGCGGGTACCACTAATAATACATAAAAGAGGAAATGTCAATGCGCTAACTCATATGAAATGAACCAACTTTTAAAGAGTAAGAAAAACAAGAATGCATAAGTATTTGAGCAATCACGATTGCTTATTGCTTTCATTTGACTGTTTTGGTGCGCTATCATTTTATTTTCCCGCTAGCACCCTCTGCAGCATCACTGTCGACGGGCTCCTCACGATGCTGCTCCTCTAGCGAAAACCGTCTCCAGGTTGCATCCATATCCTACACATACGCGCATATATACACAACTACACACACGCGCATACATACACAACTACACACACGCACACACACACAAACACATACACACAACTACCCACACATTCATGCCTGCACACAGACACAAACACATATGCCTACACACACAAACACACATACCCCCCCCCACACACGCCTACATACACACACACTCGTGATTGCAAAAAACATAATTTTAATTCAAGATGACAAAATTCAAATTATTAATTTTGTTTTTCGCGTGAATCCGTTGTTTACGAGCTCGGTTACAACGAGTGAACATCGTGGTCCCTTCGCACTCGTTGTATGCCAGTTCGACTGTAATTTGTTACTGTTTTACAGCAGGGGTACCCCGCCTGGGGGGGTGCATTGTCCCCTTTTTTTGAGGGTTGCTTCTGATTTGGAGGGTCGCATTTGGAGGGGGTGCAGTAGTGGATTTTAGGGGGCTCAGGAGGCCTGTGCCCCCCAAAAGGATGAGTTAATTTAATTAATTAATTTATTTATTTAATTGACTTCTCTTTGCATTTTTTATGTTTTTGTAGTTAATTAAAAAGAACACAAAACACACACACACACGCAGCATATTTTGAATAAAAGCATTTTTGTTTACTAAGGAAGTAATACTGGAATCAGAGGCCTAGAGTGGCAGAATACATTTAACTCACTGGTTTCGAATTCAAGAGAACGTATTGTCGCAATCCGTTCACTAATTTGTCTTTAATGGAATCAATAATTATTAATTTTTCAAAAAAATGTGCAGGAGCACCTAAAAGAGTCATTTTGATCCCGGAACCATTTGCGAAATAGTAGATTTCTTTTTCAGCTTATCAAAAATGCAAACTGAAAGAAATCATATGGTAGTTTCCTGAAAAAACCATGATTATTAATGGAAACGGCATGTAGTATCAATTTTTATCTCAACTGTATCATGGCTTTAAAAACAAATCAGCAACTGCTTTGAAATTCACACATAAATAGTTTCTGAATTCTTCAATAAAACTTACATGTTATGAAGTTATGATTTTAATAATCAAATAATATTTTATAGTTAAAATATAAATTAATTTATAAAAACTCAAATGAGGTATAGGTTTATTTAATGACTTTGCCCTCGTGTTATAAACATTATGACAATGTTCTTAATTAAAACTCCGCTTATTGTATAAAGCATTTTGTGACTTTATATTGGGGTTAGTTTTAAATTGGCTTGAAACGTTAAAGATGTTTTCCGTTCACATTCAACGTGTATTAGTGCATCATAATACTCATGTACTTAGAAGTAGATAAATCGACCTAAAGGAATCCTTAATAAATAAATAAATAAATAAATGGAAAAAAATTAAATAAAGTCATGAAAACTACATAAAGAAACATCGATTGGTGTGTGTGTCGGGGTGGGGGTGGGGGGGGTATTCAGTTTTACGAGCCCCCTCCAAAAGGTCTTTCTCTATCCACCCCTGAGGGGGTGCGCCCTTGCTCTTTGAGGAGGGGGGTGTATACCTATGCTTACTGTATATAGGTTTTATAGCTCTAATGGCTTTTTGTACTTTTCAAAAAAGAACACAGATATCCTTTATTCGTAAAAAAAAAAAAAAGAAGAGAAGAAATGTAAACTTTAAATTTAAATCGATTTTAGAGTCGTTAGACTTTTTTTTAGAAGAACTTTATACAAAATGGACGTTTTATACTTAATTTTAGTTTCAAGCTTCAAATACTATGATTTAAAAAATACTGCCAGCTGCTCTTTTTGTTTTTGCATCAAGTACAGAGCCGATGCCCGTAACCTTACCACTTGCCAACGGGGGGGGGGAGGCAGGGATTAAGAAATTATTTATATTATTCGCTACAGAAAGTGCAGAGGGAAATCCGCTTCTTCACCCCCTCACAGCCTCTCCTTTCAGTCAACCAAACCATTGCACGCTTGCGCCATCTATTTTCAGTCGAAAACTAATATCATGCTTTATAACTTCGACAATAGATGGCACTACAAGTTCATCACTCTCATGTTGTCACTCCGAGCGAATATAGTCGAGTAGGAGCGGAAAGAGTGATAATTTTCATAATCGTTGAGATACTGCGCAAGAGCGTCATTAGACGAATAAAAGAGCACGAGCATTAATTAATTTAGGAAATTAAAATCAATGGAGGGGTGGGAGGTTTTCCTGAGCTTTGAGCGTTTTCCCTTTTTAAGACGTTTCTTAATTTGAAATTTCTCATTAAAATTTGCTGCGCTCGCTTGGTAAAAGTGGTTAAAAAATCGCTTCTCCGTCGCCTCCTCTTTCGCGATTAAAGGTAAGGATGTCTCCGTACTCTGGAAAAATATCTCGGCCCCTTTTCGCCATTGGATACTGCAGAAATTATCAGATTTGTAAGTTTTTGTTCTGTTCCGAACTTTTTTTTTTAAATCTCGCAAGCTGTTGAAAAATGAAAATTATTGCCGACCGACCATGGAATTTTTAGATATAGGACTTAAAAACAAATCAAGCCCTTCAATATTCTTGTGTGTAAAAATGAGGGGAAAAAAGTTTCAAATAGTTAAAAGAAGAAAATTAATTAAAATTAATGGATGAAATTCTTAATAGTAAACTTCGTCCGAATCACCATTTGCGAAGAAAATTAATAACTTTTATGGAAGTGGAAATTTAAATTTAAAAGTAGTCAGTAGAGGATTTACAAGTTTGGGGCACGTCGCGATGAATTTTTGTGAGCTTCTTTACCTCGAAAAAATCTCTATGTATCGAAATTTGTTTCGAGACATTCGTAGAATTTTTTTCCACTTTAGACTGTTTGTCTCATGAAAAATGAAGGTTAGAGGAGAAAATTATGTTCACTAAAAGTTGCTACGGAACTCATAAGGAATCTGGGGTTGAGGGGTGTGTAGTTAAGTCGTTGTTCCGTTCTGAAATTCTTATATATCCTCAAGTTTATTTCAAATATTAGTTGTAACCAGTAACACTGTAAAATCAGTTTCAGGTTATCCCTTTTGTCGGTTGATTATCATTCCTAGTCTTCTTAGCTTCAGTAAAAATCATTCAAGTTAAGTAGATTGATTTTTTTGCTTTTCTCTTGATCACATTGTTAAAACGAAAATCCCCTAATGTTGCGATCAATTTGAATTGCCGAAGAATATGAAGACGTATGTTGGCATAAAAATGTAACTTCTGTTAATTATTTAATCATTAACTTTCATTTAATCCGATGCTCGTATAAATTATAAATTGAGTTTCATACACAAAAATTAGCTTTTATTTTAATGTTTTAGATACTTTTATGATAAAATAAGATCGTTTCCAAAAAACGAAATTTCTATATATCGAATTTTTTTCCGGCAATTTGCTACTTCGATAAATGGAGGTCCGACTTATATAAAACGTTCATTATGTACATTTTTGTATCCCTTTCAAGGCCCCTCGTAATTACGGCATGGCAAACTCGCCACTAAAGGTAGTAGTCAATTAACTTCTTTTTTGCGAAAACTTTTGTTAATGTTTGAAAAAGATTTAAAGAACTTTTTAATATAAAATTGATGTTTTACTGTTTTAATTTTGAATATTTGTATTACTGTTAAAAAATAATCAGAATTGTGATAAATTCTAAACTAAAATATTTCATATTTTTGGAATAACTATCCTAACTATTGTAACTACTGTGGAGCAACCCCGCGATTTAGTTCAATATCTTCCTAGTATAACTTCCTTGGCTAATAGTTGAATTTTCTGCAGTGGTTGCCTTGAAGTGAAATTTTAGGTCTCAAATGAAGATCGAAAAATAAGTCAGAGTTCCTATTTCTGATCTTTAAACTACCCTTAAAAAATATTTTTCTAGACAAGTCGAAGGGAGTTTTTAAAATTTAGTAAATTTGCTTTTTTTTAGTATTCATAGTGTAATTTTGTGTTTAGTACATTGGATATTAGGATGCGCCAAAAAAACTTTTTTTCTCATTTCGATATTGGGTAGTGCGGAAAAAATGCCATTGGTGAAACAAAGTGAATAACAATTTTTAATTATTTGAACAATTTCTTGATCTACCGTAATTGTGTTAAAGTTTCGACCAAATGCTGTTTTTTTTTCCCCATGTGTTTGGCAAAATTAGTGATTTTTTTTCATGTGTTTGGCGAAATTAGTGATTTTTTTTTTTTTTTTTTCATTTTCGGTGTTGGGTAATGCAGAAAGGGTGTGTCATTGGTGAAGCAAAGTTCTTATCACATATTTGAGGTGTGGTATAATTCTTTCCTTTGTAACAAATGCGTAGAAGTTTTGCAATTTCCTGTTTTTTTAACGTTTCTAATAAATTTTATCAAACAGTATTTCATTGAAATAGTTATAGTTAGTCTCATATGATGCATTTTTCGATGCTTGGTGTGTTGTAAAATTAATTACTTCTTGCTTTTAAATTTCAAAATTGAAATAAGGTATTAGAAAAATCAGCTTTGTTTGCTTTGCGTTCAAAAGCAGGTAAAACAGCACAGAGCTCCCCAAAGTAAGGGTGAAGTACAGAAAATTTCCTGCTCTCCTAACGGAATGCTTTATCTACAAGTTTTAGGAAATAAAAATCATTTTCTAGTTTAATTTCTGCAATTCAGTGCTATTATTCCTATTACAACTTTGTTATAATAGAAACAAGCGTACATCCCCCGCGGTGCGGAGGGGGGAGGGGGGTGCTGCAAGTGGTGTGAAGACGCAGGCTCAGAAAAAAAAGCATGTTAAAATTTTTTTAAAAAATCTTATGAGGGGGGGGGGGGAGGACTTATAAATCTTGCTGCGGGGGGGGGGGGGTGCACCGAGGTCTTTGTATGCTACTGAATGAAAGTAACTTTTTTTCATGGCCATTTTCAGCTTCCTTCGCTATAATATGAGTACTATTTCTATTCACAGCTGGCATAACACTTGCAAGGAAGATTGTGTGTATAGGGTAAATGACTTGTTATAGGCAGCCGACCAGTGATGAGCATTTCAATTTTGGAATCTTAAACTCTCCAATCCTCATTTCTCCCTTGAATTGCAGCCTAATTAGAGCGGTTAATTTTCCTAACAATGTTTTGATTCTTGTTTTTCTCCAGTTGCCATTGCTGTTGTTGCATTGTTGTGAATTCTCAGAATAGCCACATTATTTATTTTTCTAGATCCCTTTGGGGTAAGGCCCCTATATATACGAGCCGGCGCATCAGCTTAAGATCAGCCTTTTTGGATCGGAGCGCGAGTTTGAGTGGTTGTCTTTTCTGGCAAGTAATTGCGTTTGGTGATTTTTCGCTGACTACCAAACGGCACGACCTTGAGGGTCACGGATTTGGACAAAATTCTAGATGTAGGTCAATTCTATCTAGATATGAGCCCAGGTATAGCGGTTTGACTGCATAGGCCCTAGTTGGGCTGCAACGGGGGTCCAAAGTTGATAGTTTGGACCCAGAAATGCAATGTAATTTCCTTTAAAATTACCATTTTTATAGTTTTTTCTGCTATTGTACTGCAGAATGAGCCGTTTGCATGCTTATCTTTGAATTAATTAAGTTGAATACTAGTTTTTAATAAGCGGTTCTTAAATTCAAATTGACTCCTACTTTAATTTCAATAACTTGAATGCCGAAATAACATAGTAACAGGATATTTATCGTTTGCAAATGAAACTAATTATTTTCATTTTATATTAATCGTCTGCTAGTAACAAGTATTTATAGCTTGCTAATAAAAACATTTACTTTAGCTGGATATTTATTGTCTGCGGTCAAAGATATCCCACATTGCCAAGCATAAAATGGAAGAAGAGAAAACACTTTGATTTATTGCACATTGCACACAAAAGAACAAAAATACAAGATTGTTTCGACTTTTCAACTAACTTAGATCATGCCCATAAATAAATGCGTATTCTCCCTTACACTCAATTTACTAACAAAAGATGAAAAAGATGTTGGGAGATCAAACATAGTGTCGAGTTGAGAAATTCCAATGGAAACACTCCATTGCATTTCTGGGGCCAAACTAGCAACTTTGGACCCTCGTTGCAGAGAAACTAGGGCCTATGCAGTCAAACCGCTTTACCTGCGCTCATATCTAGTGGGAATGGACCTATAGCTAGAATTTTATCAAAATCCGTGACCCTCAAGGTCGTGCCGTTTGGTGGTGAGATCAATTATTTGCGGCACGTGAATTGTTTATTAAATAAAATATTATTTTCGGCAAATTTGGCGAAATCCGAAACTTTGCTGTAGTAACCCTAACAGTGCAACAATGAAAATCCGATCCAAAATGGCTAAACTTAAGCTGATGCGTCGGCCTGTCTATATAACGGCTCTACTTTGGGGTATCCTGGTTGTTTTTTTAGGCGAATTATACAGACAAATCAATTCATATCTCGAACAGTGCCAGATATCTTACGGTTTCTTTAGGTTTCGAGGTAGTAAAAGTGCAAGCAAAGAGTTATGCTGGGGACTGTGAGACACCTAGACGATATGTAATAGGTTCTGGTTTGCTTTCTTGAAACTCAACAGGGCGAAGTCCCATTGAAACAGTTGCATAACTAACAAGGTTACGTGTTTGATTCTGTAGTCAAAAAACGTTTTCAGTATTTTCCCTTTCTTTTGCCGTGTATAACATGGAAGAAGTAGTCTTTAGTGGTAGCATAAGCAGGTTTTCTCATCCTATTAGTTTGGACTCGATTGGGTCAAAAAGTCCTCAGGCCCAGTAGTTTCTCTATCTTATTTACCAGGGGTCGGATTGGGAGCTGGATCCTATGAAAAATGTACCACCAAATATTGTAGTTTTTTCTTTACTCCCTCCCCCCCCTGCCAACAACGGCAATGACATCGCTCTTTGTCCCTTGTTCTTACGGCAGTATCGTTTCTTCCGGCTGCTATTAGTTTAGAAATAACAACTTTGCTCTAATTTAAAAGAATCTATTAGTGATTAAGAGTGAATTCTGAGTTGGTCCCGTTGGTTTTGAACAAAAAAAAAAGAAAAGAAAAAGAAAAAAAAAAGAACAGCAAATTGAAAACTGCTCAAAGTTTTCTATTACAATATTTCGAATTTATAAACAATAAGTAGTTACATGAAATACACCGGTCAGCTCGGTCAATTCCAGCCGAGGACAGCAGTTTCGTGCTTATTAGCACTCATCAGCCGGCATAGGACTAACTGAGCTGGAGGTGGAAAACCTCTTAAGGAAGCCAAGAGTGCCAAACAAACTGGTAGCTACCAGTTTGTAACTGAACTGAAACCGATGCATTTTATAAATACGTTCGGTTAATCTTTAAACATATTTTTCAAAACAGTGAAAAGTCTGCATTCGTGCAACTCGTAGCAATTCAGGAAACTTTTTGACAATGATGCTTAGGAATTAGATAAAAACCATTAAAATTCTGAAACGTAACATACATGGAAATACCCAGCAGGGCCGCGCCGTCCCTATGTGCAAGGTCGTGCGGAGCACGACGGCGCCAGAGTCAAAAAGGCGCTGAACTCTACCAATCGAAAATGCTCTAAATGAGTGGGAAAAAATCTCCAACCAAAAAAATAAAATTGAACTTTTCATTATATCTAATAATGATTGTGAAGTTATTCTGCTCATTAAAGCAAGCAATCCTCCTCGCTGCCTATCTAAAAGGAAAAATATTGCCTTGTTGTGGCTAAACATGTTATTCAAAAGCGCAATCTTCTACTCTGCAAACACATGATGCTAATTTTTGCATACATTAACATTTTTATTCATATGTGGACTGAGGAGTCATGAATGATGTTTCGGTAGTATGTCTATAATTTCACAAACTTGTTCATATGAAGCGCAAGAAATTAACTTTTCCCCATTTCGGTTCTTGCAGTGAATATGCTGTATTATAATTTATGCACCTCCAGGATGCTGAGTTGAATGTTTTTCAAAAATATTCTTTATTACTGAAGAGAGAGGGGGAAAAAAAGCGTCTTATCTTTGAATTAAAAATTTTCATTAGTTACTGCTAATTTGTCCGCAACTGTCCGCCCTCCGTCCTGTTTCTTTTCTTTTTTCCTTATTATTTTTCTTTTTTCTAGTTCGTCTGAAAATAAGATAGTCTTAAAAATGCTACTTCTCCAATTCTCTCCCTCCACCAAAAGCATTACGAAGCATTTCAAATTTCGTTTCCAGATCTTCAATTTCGCAAAATTTCTAGGGAAAGTCCCAGAATACCAAACAACAATGGTTGAAACTGCGTTCGAAAGTCACCTAAAATTGCGTTTTTGGAGCTTCAATTTCGAAAGACTGTCGGTCCTAATGTTACCAAATATGGTCTTGCAATCGCTTTTATAAGACTTCAATTTCAGAAAATATTCGGACAAGGCCTTCCAAACCGCCTTCCTTTAATATCATTAAAATTTAGGTTTTTAAAACATTACTTACGTAATATTTAAGTGGAATAGCCTCTGAACC
Organism: Uloborus diversus; assembly: GCF_026930045.1. NCBI lineage: Eukaryota > Metazoa > Arthropoda > Arachnida > Araneae > Uloboridae > Uloborus > Uloborus diversus. Next base: position 169,252,693 of record NC_072737.1, on the reverse strand, counting down.
TCTTCTCCTAATATCATAGCATATTGCTTCAGGTTTTAAGGCTTTAACTTTGAAACAATTTCCAGGGGGAGCTCCGAAATATCCTTCCCGTAAAAATCTTCAAAGTTGTCTACAATTGCGTTTTTGAAAGTGAAATTTTGAAAAATTGGAGTGGAGAGGAGGAGTTTATTTCTATTTGTTTTTCAAAAAAAAAAAAAAAAAGATCGAGTAGAATCTCAGAGTTCCATCCCTTGTTCTAACGTCAATAAATATGACCTACAACCACGTTTTAAGGCTTCAATACAAATTTCTATTGAGCCCTTTGTACCGTTTTTCCCCATAACACCACCAAAAACCATCTGAAATTGCGTTTTTAAAACTACCAATTTCAAAAATTTTGAAAGAGAATTTTTTTTTTAGTGCCACCCTAAAACTTTTCTAGTTGCGCCACTGCTCATGTTGTCATGTTTTGACAGGCATAACTGTTTTATTAATTACTAGTGGCATCCGCACGGCTTTGCCCGTAGTAGAAAATTAAAAGATCTTTTGGTTCTCCTGTATATTTACAAATAATGTATGAAGAATTTCTCGCCAATTGGCTTGCCCATGTTACGGTTCCACGTTATGATAATTTGGTAATTTACTCTTCCATTTTATGATAATTTTTCTCGGGAAAATATTCTTAAAATTGGAATAAAAAAGAACAAAATCGAATTTTCGAAAAATCACTTCGATGTGCACACCCCCATGCTACAAACTAACTTCGTACCAAATTTCATGAAAATCGGCCGAACGGTTTAGACGCTGTGTGCGTCACAGACATCCAGACAGAGAGACTTTGAGCTTTATTATTTGTAAAGATTATTCATCACTTAGAGATTAGACAGATACTCGCAGTGGCGTTAACTTTGATATTTCAAACATTTTTCTTTTTCCAAAACGCATTATTAGCATATAAAAGGAGCTACTGCACTTGAAATAATTTCGATTTATGAAGTAAAAACGTACACCATATTCGAAAATTAAATATTCACATTATTTTTTGAATAAATTAAATGCCTAAAGTATATATATTTTTCATTTTATATTTGTCTACAAAACCTCTTTCCAGGTGTTAACTATACTTTCCCCGAACGCCAGAGCATCAAGGCGCTCAAAAGACATTTGCACGACGGCGCCAATCAGGCTTGGCGCGGCCCTGATACCCAGTAACGTTTCGGAATTTTTTACGCTGAGTATTGCAACGCCTATTTCCGCAAAACGCCTCGAAAGAATAGATCATCCAGCACACAACATCCCATCCAGCATCCAGTCCCTGCCATTCATTTGAATTTTGACTTCATGGATTCAAATTATGTTTCTTGCAATCACAAAATGCGATAGGACCCTACTCAATGGGTTTCTTTTTTCCCATAAATGGTTCCTATCGCGATCATAATTGCGAAAAACATAATTTGAATTTAAGACCTCATAACTCAAATGAATGCCAAAGGCTGGATGCTAGATGTTGTGTACTGGGTGCTATTTTTGCCTATAGAGGATTGTGTCAGGTCGAGAGGATCGGTTATAAATACAGGGTGACAAGAAATAACTTGAACACACGTGATACGTTATAACTTTAGTGCTAATGAAAATAGTACGACCAAACTTCAAAACAAACATGAATACATTATTTCGTCTAATGTATTTACAAATTTTCAAAGTGACTACCTTTTGGATTAATACAGAGCTTTAAACGTGTCACAAAAGTTTCGGCTATGAACCGCAACTCACTTACTGATATTTTATCCTATGCATTGCATAAGGATTTCTTTTGGGATGCCAAAGTTTTATGAGGTTTAGCACACACCCTTGTCTCAAAGATTGACCAAGCAGACTAATCCATTGGGTTTAAATCTGGGGAATACGGTGGCCATTCTTGAAATTCAAAGGATTCCGGAAAATATGTCTTGCATCAATCTTGAGCGACATTAACTCTGTGTGCAGATGCGGAATCCTGTTGGAAGGTCCATCTTTAGACTGCAAATACAGTGAAACCTGCGTAAGTTGACCACTTGCGGTGCAGTACTTAGTGGTCAACTTAGACAAGTGGTCAACTTACAAAGGGTTTGTTATAGATTCTCAGCCAAATTTGGTGCGCATTGGTGGTCAAGATAAGCAGGTGATCAACTTACAAAGGTGGTCAACTTTACAGGTTTTACTGTAATCGGTACACATTCGGAACACTATAAGTGTTCCAGCTGCCGGAATACATGCAAAGTCTAAACCATCTTCAGTCTGCAGTCCCAAAATACGCGAATTTAGTGCATATTTATTATTTCTAAAAGCTTCTTTTATACTTGTGTAGTTCAGGGGTGGATACAGGCTATTATTTTTGGAGGGGTCGTCATGCTGAAGAATGACCCCCCCCTCCCCCCATTAATGAAACTACGGTTTTGGTTTCGAAAAATTTCTGAAACTGCTTCGGTGTAAATAAAAAGCACCATATTTTCCTGGAAAAAGGCACCTAATAGGGCATTAACGGTAAAAGATTAATTTCATAAGCATTGAAAAGAAGTGTAGTACTTCAAATTCAAATATTTACTTTCGAAAATAATTAATGAAATGAAAAGACTACTGAAACCGTTTACATTTTATACATGAAAGGTTTGAACACAATGTGGACGGATACTACTGTCAACCGTTTAGGGCGCGGGGGTCATGATCACCATGAACCTCCCCTTGTATCCGCCACGTGTGTAGTATGTGTTCTGAGAGGATATTTTTGCTAAGTCATTGTTCTAAAACGCATCCTAGAAACTGCCTAAACGTGTGCCACAAAATATTTAGCGCAAGTGTTCAAAAAGGTATCTTTAATGGTATCCTATAAATGCTTAAAAAGTGCACTAAAAAGAGGGCTGAACTAAATATGTGTTCCGAACTGAGTTTCAAGAACTGTTCTGGTAACTGACCCGAAAAAGTGTTTTTAAAAAGGGGACAAGTGTACGTGTTCAGAAAATGTTTTGAAAAGTGTTCTCACAACGGTTCTAATAAATGTTCCAAAATAAGTGTTCTTAAAAAGGAGACAAGTGTCCGTGTGAAAAAAGTGTTTGATTATTTGCAGTGTAGTTTCCAAAGAGCTTTTCCGACCAAGTTAAGACAACGTTCTCCAAACTGAGTATTCGATATGTTTCTTGATTAATACATTATCCCTTAATCAAGAAAAATAAGTGGTGTTTCCCACTAGCACATATCCCATCCCAAACCATTACAGATTGGGGTCGTTGACGCTTTTCAAGAATGCAAGAAGGTCTTGTAGACAAGAGTATGTGCTAAACCTCATAAAACTTCGGCATCCCTAAAGAAAAGGAATGGGATAAAATATCAGCAAGTGAGTTGAGACCCAAATCTGAAAATTTTGTGATACGTTCAAAGCTCTGAAAGGTAGCCACTTCAAAAATTCGTAAACATATTGGACGAAATAATGTACTGTTTGACCACGGATTGTATGTAATTCGGCAATCTGCCAAGTAAAGACGATTCCATCTGAATGAATCTAGCAAGGGAGAAGGGAAAATAACGATGGGATTTTGATGCACGCGTTTTATAATGTCACTAGTGCCTTATTCATTTATTGCATTCTCAAAAATAAAATAGGGAAAATAAAATAGTTAAAACGAAAAAAAAAAACAAAAAGAAAATAAAATATTTTCATTTTGTTCAGGAACGTAAAAGCAAAATGGTAAGCTCAAAATTTCGTTGTGAATAAATCAATCAATTAATTTTTGCTGTAAGAATATGGATCGAATATGATAGTGATTTAAAATATGCTGCTGTGAGCAAATTTTTATTTTTACAAAACTAAGGCTAAATAATAGAGAAGTAAAAGTGCACATCTGAAACAAACCAACTAACAGCCCTTTAAACTAATAGATACGTCCATTTCCTCCTATAAACCGGATATTAGCCTTTCCATGTAATAGATGGTCAGATAGTATATTCATATTTATTTTGAAGTTTGGTCGTCATATTTTCATTAGCATTAAAATTATAATGTATCATGTGTGTCCAAGTTATTTCATGTTCCCCTGTAAAGTTCATTCTGGGGAACATGAACCCCATCACCGAGGAGGCGGGACATGCTTGCGGAGGCCCGGGGTATGTATTTGCTGCGAAATTAAAAAGTATTTTCTTACTATCCCAAACATTTTTTAATGTACTATGTTTTGTGAATTTGTCGCATTGAGTACTATGTAGCTTAAAAACTTGACGTGATACGATATAACTGACGACCAAAAGGCACGACCTTGAGGGTCACGGATTAGGATAAAATTCTAGCTATAGGTCCATTCCCTCTAGGTATGAGCGCTGATAAAGCGATTTGACTGCATAGGCCCTGGGCTGGCTGCAACGAGGGTTTAAATTTGCTAGTTTGGCCCCAGAAATGCAATGGTCTTTCCATTGGAATTTCAGACTTCGATACTATTTTCGATCTCCCAACACCTTTAGCAGCTTTTGTTAGTAAATTGAGTATAAGGGCGAACTCATATTTATTTATGGGTAGTATCTAAATTATTCGAAAAATCGAAATGATCTTTTTTTTTGTTTGTTCCATGTGCAATAAATCAGAGATTTTTTCCCTCTCTCATTTTTTGCATATCGATGTGGGATATCTTTAACTGCAGACGATAACTATCCAGTTAAAGTAAATGTTTTTTATTAGCAAACGATAAATACATTTTACTAATAGCAGGCGATTAATATAAAACAAAAATGCTTAGTTTTATTTGCAAATGATTGATATCCTGTAACTATGTTATTTTGGCATTCAAGTTATTGAAATTAAAAGTAGTAGCGAATTTAAAGTTGAGAACCGCTTATTAAAAATTAGTATTCAACGTAATTAATTCAAAGGTAAGTATGCAAATGGCTCATACTGCAGTACAATAGCAGAAAAAAGGATAAAAATTGTAATTTTAAAGGAAACTCTATTGCATCCTGAGTATAAATCAACAACTTTGGACCCCCGTTGCAGCCGAACTAGGGCCTATGCAGTCAAACGGCTTTACCTGTGCTCATATCTAGTGGGAATTGACCCATACCTAGAATTTTGTCCAAATCCATGACCCTCAAGATCGTGCTGATTGGTAGTGAGATCATTTTTGTACTTAGAGGCCATAATTTAGTAAAAAGCGGGTCATTGATTCAAGCCAGCTAAATGGCTGTTCCCCAGTGCAATTTAAATTAATAAAAATAAATATAAAGCTAGAACTATTTTCATATATTTATGTCAAAACTATTATAAAATCTGCAAAAAATATGTTTCAATAAAGCAAAATAAAGCATGAATTGAGCAACATTAAAAAAAAAAGATAATTCACTGTAAAATCAGGTAGTTACACTTCGTTGTGAGAATGAGCAGCTTATAAAGGTGTCAGGAGGGTCCTCCCCCACCCCCTCCCTGAAAAAAAAAACGAAATAACGGACCTGGGGTCATAATCGTGCTTACATGTAAAAAAACTAGTATATTAAGATTGACTATTTGCGTTAAAACCAAGGGTTCTTGAATTGTTGGTCGCCCCTCGTAGCGCCACTGGTTCATACTATAATTTAATAAGTATTTTGACCAAATGTCTTTAGATTTATTGCAAGAAAAAAAAAACAGAATAGTTAAACAACTCCAAGTAACAAATTGTCAATTTTTAGCAAATATTATTCTCGTTTTAGTAAGTAAAAATATTATTGTAGAGTAAAAGAATTGTTAAATAAAAGAAAAATATTATTGAAAATTAAAATAATTTTTAAACATCATAAAACACCCTTCATACAATGGCATTATCTAAAAGCAAAATCATTAGAATAGAAAATTTGAAGTATCAAATTTTATAGCATTGAATAATCGATGTATATATTTTTTAGATTTATATTTTAGTAAAATTTCATTTATTCGATACTCCAAAACTATTGAGCAATCGATACAAAAAAATATAAGCGTATCTAGCTCTATATGGAAGGGGAGAGGTAGGCCCGTCGTTTGGACAATCAAGGGGGGAATTCAATTGCCCCCCCCCATATTTTGGAAACAATGTAGTATTGCATTTGTGTATATATTTTACTGGCTTTTCATTATAAAAATGCACCCAGTGCATTAAACCTTTTGCTCTCTTCCACCCTGAAAATTTCTGAATTGAAGAGACACACTTTTGCAAAGAATCAACACTTTTTTTCAGGGCATCTGTATGGGAAATATTAACCTAAGTACTAGTAGTTCCACTTTTTCAATGAGCCTCGAAAGAAGAAACTCTGTACTTTCAAAATCAGTTCCGAGGTTACTTTCGCTGATATCATAGATGAGTTTAGTAATTGAAAAAAAAAAAAAAAAAAAAAAAAAAAAAAATATATATATATATATATATATATATATATATATATATATATATATAAATTAATTTGAATTTTGACATTTTGAATTCAAATTATACTTTTCGCATGTGTGTGTGTATGTTGTGTGTGTGGGGGGGGATGTGTGTTTGTGTGTAGGCATATGTGTTTGTGTCTGTGTGCAGGCATGTGGGTAGTTGTGTGTAGGTGTGTAGGTGTCTGTATGTATGCGTGTGTGTATGTGTTTGTGTATGTGTGTGTAGATGTATGCATGGATATATATATATATATATATATATATATATATATATATATATATATATATATATATATATATGTGTGTGTATGTGTGTAGGTGTGTGTATGTATGTATGCGTGTGTGTGTGTCTGTAGTATTTGGAAGCAACCTGGAGACGGTTTTCGCTAGAGGAGCAGCATCGTGAGGTGCGACACCCGTTCGACGGTGGTGCTGCAGAGGGTGCTGGTGGGAAAATAAAATGATAGCACATCAAAACAGTCGAATGAAAGCAATAAGCAATCGTGATTGCTCAATATTGATGTGTCTACAATTTTAATTTTTTTAAATATTCTATGTGAAATGAATTTTTGTTAAATCCCTTGACTGAAATTAATTGAATTGAACTGAATTAAATTGAATTTATGCAACAGTCAACGTTAATAAACGATAATTCAATATTAAGCAAAAATAATATAGCCGTTACTTTAGTTAGAAGAAACATATCCTCAACTACTCACGAGATTATCAACCGTCTGGTAAGTAAAAAAGAAACTACGAATTAACAAGAAAAATAAATAAAATAAAATAAATAACTTTGTACATAAAGCTTGGAAGATCATATTTTGTTTCTCTACAAGATAATTATAAGGAATCATTATTAATGGGGGAAAATGCGTAATTTCTTTTAATGATAAAGCAGTAGGATATTTCTCGGTAGGTTAATTATTTATATTTTAAAATGATGTTACAGTTTAATACTTTTAGTATCACATTGCTTTTCGATTACATCCCAAGTTACAATTTTTAATAAGAACTTTAACATAAACGCAGATATGGAAGACTTATTGAAAAACTTATAGGGATCTCTGAATTTTTTGTGCGGCAAAAATATTTCCAAAACATTAGTTTTAGTGCTGTAGTTGAAAAACATGTTTGGTGGAACGCACCTTTTTTTTAGGGTAGATGATAAATGTCATGATTGACAGCTACCATCCGTTTTGTTAACCTAAAAGAAAGACAAAGGGTCAGTTTAAAACAATATAGAAGCCGTGTTCGAACAGTTAGAACACCAACGTTAAACGTTTTTGACTTGATAAAAGTTGATCTTAAAATTATTGAATGAAGAGAAAAAAATGTTTGTTCTTACGTTTTTTTTTTCTTTGTTTAAATACGGTTTGTTAGGTATGTACCGTTTTTTTAAGGAGTAAAGGAAGGATTTTTTAAAGCATAAAACGCAATTATAAATGTTCTTGATTGTTTTAAACCCAACTAAGATTAAAAGTTCATCCTAAAATCGGTGTATATGAAGAGAAAAAATATTTGTTCTTATATATTTTTGTTCAAATACAGTTTGTTAGGTTTGTAATGTTTTTTAAGGAGTAAGGAAAGATTTTTTTAAGCATAAAACGTAATTAAAAAAGTTATGTAAAAAGTTATCAGACATCATAAGAAAAAAAAAAAAGCCGATTTGAAATGTTTCTAATGCTCAGAAAAAAAAAAAAAAAAAATGGAAAAATGCATCTGTGCAAAAAGCGGGTCAAACCTCTCTAGTTTCCCCAACGACTTCATTTCTGTTTTCTTTTTCAAAAAAGTAGTTCGTTTAAATATTTACTGATAAAAATAATTTAGATTGAGCTAGGTTTGAAGTAATCTCATTTTACTTATTTATTTATTCATTATTATGAGTAATTGTCTGTAAGGATCAGGCAGGTTGTGATTGTTGGGATTTTTAATTTTCTTTATTTTCACATAGGTTGTCCTTATCATGAATGTAATGTAAATCCGAAGTTTGAGCTTTGTCTGACTCACCGTTTTTGAGAAAACAATTTTTTTGTTTAGGGGGCGTGGCACATTTTTGCTGGTTTTTCAAATTTGCAGATTTTAATGTGCTTGTTGCTTGAAGCGCCCTTATAATGGCATGGATTTCTTCATTCCATATTACTATATGGTCTTGTTAGATGCTGTTACAGCTGTCAAATCGGTGACACTACGAGGGCGACGCCCACAAATTCCGTTTAAAAATGACCGAAAATAAATTTTTTTCCATATTCAAGGCCAATTTTCTCAAAGCGCCTTTATGATGACACCAAAATTTTTAGATCATTTTCTAGCCACACTTACATACATCAAAAATATGTATCAAAATCGGTGTCACTATAAGGGCGCCAGAAGATATAGGAACTTTTATTTGATTAATTTCACAAAAACACAAATATTAGAATCTTAACTACAACTGTCGCCCTCATAGCAGATATCTGATACTAAATTAGGTTGATAACCAACATGTTTGTCTAACATTTGCACACAAAAAATCGGTGTCACTACTAATATTTTTGGAAATATAATCGTTCGAAGTTAGTACGTTATAGCGTTTTTTTTATATTTATTTATTTAATCTTTTCACACTCAGATAGTTTTTTTTTTTGAACATATTTATTTTTAATTGAATACAAAGAAGTGTACTTTATAACATAAACAGCTTTGGGCAGTAAGAGCATCTTTTTCTTGAATAGAAAATGCCCGTTTTGATATAGGTATAGGCTGATCTATTGTGCATAATATGTCTAGATTATCATACCAATACTCTTCTTGTTTTTTCGGCCAAACAAATCTATTTATTCCAATTGTTCTTGACATACATTTGACCTCAACTTGCAAGTGGGTTGTATACGAAAGATGTATAGTGAGAAGCTCTTACAAACATCTTATATAAATGCTTCAATTTGTTCAACTAATAAATACCCCTGCATTGCCAAAAGTGAGCCCAATCTTTACGCGCTCAGTTCAAGTTCACTTCAAAGCAGAAGCAGTATTTATAAGAACAATTTACGATTGGTGAAAATACTGGGAAAAAAAACAACATCCCAGTCAAGTTGCACACGTGATGGGAAATGCAGTTCGTAACGGTGAAAAAACTGTTAGTTGCTTCAGAGTATTGTACTATGAACCAAATCCTGTCCCTTTTTTTTCGATGGAAGAAACAAAAAAAACGAATGCATTCTCAATACATCAAATGAGAATATTGAAGAAAGCGAACATTCAGAATCTGAAACTGAATTTGAGGATAACGTAGACCAAAACGAAGAAAACATTAAGAATCAAATCAACCAATTTCAGAAAGACGGTCATCTCTTATTGAAACCTTCTAATTTTGTAGCACTAAAGCATGGGAAAACATGGTATCCCAGAAAAATAGTAGAAGTTGACTATTTGAAAGTTTAGGTCAAATGCATGTCAAGAACAATTGGAATAAATAAATTTGTTTGGCCGGAAAAACAAGACGAGTATTGGTATAATAATCTAGACATGTTATGCACAATAGATCCACCTGTACCTATATCAAAACTGGCATTTTCTATTCAAGAAAAAAAATCTCTTACTGCCCAAAGATGTTTATGTTATAAGGTACACTTCTTTGTATTATATTAAAAATAGATATGTTCAAAAAAAAAAAAAAAAAACTATCTGGGTATGAAAATATTAAATAAATAAATATAAAAAAACGCCATAACGTACTAACTTCGAACGTTTATATTTCCAAAAATAATAGGAGTGACACCGATTTTTTGTGTGCAAATGTTAGACAAACATGTTGGTTATCAACCTGATTTAGTATCAGATATCTGCTATGAAGGCGACAGAGTTGTAATTAGATTCTAAATATTTGTGTTTTTGTGAAATTTATCAAATAAAAGTTCCAATATCTTCTGGCGTCCTTATAGTGACACCGATTTTGATACATATTTTTGATGCATATAAGTGTGGCTAGAAAATGATCTAAAAATATTGGTGTCATCATGAAGGCACTTTGAGAAAATTGGCTTTGAATATAGAAAAAAATTCATTTTCGCTGATTTTTAAACGGAGTTTGTCGGCGTCGCCCTCGTAGTGTCACCAATTTGACAGCTGTAACAGTATCTAACAAGACCATATAGTAATGTGGAATTAAAAAGTCCATGTCATTATAAGAGCGCTTCAAGCAACAAGCACATTAAAATCTGCAAATTTGAAAAACCAGCAAAAATGTGCCACGCCCCCTAAACAAAAAAAAAAAATTGTTTTCTCAAAAACGGTGAGTCAGACATAGCTCAAATTTCGGATTTACATTACATTCATGATAAGGAACAACACATGTAAAAATAAAAAAAAAATAAAAATGTCAACAATCACAAATGCTTTAAATCTGACTGATTCTTACAGACAGTGGCTCTTATTTTTTTAATTTTCCATTCAAATTCCAATTATATTCATGCGTTATCTTAATTTTATTCCATGTACTAGCCTGCACATTTAAAAATGCGCATTGGTTAAGCATTTTATTATAATGATGTTGTTGTTACCCTTACTTTTGTGGCAGTGGTTTTACACCTGATGGAGTTGCATTCGTTCCAAACAGCTTTGTGGGGTGATAATATAAGCAAAAAAGTATCAAATTATTTTTAAAAAAAATCATCCAGCAACGGAAATCCAGCATTAATTTGAACTGTGCAAATTCAAATCATGCTTTTCGCAATCACGAATTGCGATAGGACCCCTACTCGTTGGTTTTCTTTTTTCTGTAAATGATTTCTATCGCGATCATAATTGCAAAAAGCAAAATAAAAATTTCACAACTCAAATTAATGTCAGGGAGTGCTGGATGATGTGTGTTGCATGCTGGATGTTGCGTGTTGGATGCTGCGTGATGGATGCTGCGTGATGGATGCTGGATGTTATGTGTTGGATACCGGATGTTGTGTGTTGGATGCTGGATGTTGTGTGTTGGATGCTGCATGTTGTGTGTTAAATGCCGGATGTTGTGTGTTGGATGCTTGATGTTGTGTGTTGGATGTCGGATGTTGTGTGTTGGATGCTGGATGTTGTGTGTTAGATGCTGGATGCTGTGTGTTGAATTATCGTTCAGACATCTGAGACATTCTGGTAATTTAGGGTAGTAAAACTCTTAATTGGCCGATAAAGCTAATATTTGTCCACATTTAGGGGATGCGATACACGTGTGATGACATTTCCAAAATTTCCATCATCAATATAGAAAATGAATTTCACCTGTTTTCAGAAAATCATTCATAAATATCTCTGAAGAATGATAGAACATCAACTACGGTCAAGTGAGTACAATAAGTAATTCGTGATTGCTGAAAAAACAAACTTTTGAAAATTAGTAGATTAAGATGCATTTAAAACTAACCCTTCAAATTGTTCCACATAAAAAAATTAGTAGAAACTTCCCTATTCATAAATTACAAAACATTTTTTACAACTTTGTTTATTAAATATCACAACTGCTTCAAAACAAGCGTCCTTTAATGTTTAATTCTACTTGATGCAGCAATAAGACAATCTTCAATTTTTTGAATATTTTGCCGTGAGCATTAAAATAATTAGGTGTTTTCATATACATAATGAAATAGGCTAGCTTACTTATTAAAAGCTTCTGAGTTTTACATTGAAAAATACCCCTTCCCTCTTTTTTTCATTTTTTTAAACACTATTTAAAAATAATGAAAACATTTTGACTTTTTCAAATTGTATTAGAAGTGCTAGTATTTTGTTTTACAACTTATCACTGCAAAACTTCATGGCAAACGTTTCAATTACTCAACTTAATTGGTTCAAAAACAGTTCAATAGTAAAAATCGCCTGAAGATGAACTCAAATCACACGTTAGCCCATCTCTCAATATGTGTTTCAAATTTTATTAACTCCTCTTTTCTTAATTCATTAGAAATATCTCTCGACTAAATATATTTAAAAGAACGCTTCAGGGATTTTAATGTTATTTAAGAAGACAAATACTTACCAAAAGGCTTTTACATTTAAATTAACTCTTTATTCTAAGAGAACGCTGTTCTTCCCAATAGAAAATGACAATAGTTGAAAATTAAGCAGTCAGAAACTTTTTAATCTTATGATAAATGGGCAGACGACATATTATAAATTTATGCAAAGAATAATTCTATTAAAAAAAACAGATTTTTTTAAAAAAATTTCCTTATTTTTTTATGATTTAATTATCTTATTCAATAGCTTGAGGTATTGCATACTATAGTAAGAAAAATCAAATTTTCCAATTAAAATAAGTGACACTTGAATGTTTTCTTTTCATTTTTGAAATATTTTTTCTGAACACGACTGCGTAATTTTTTCAAAAAAAAAAAAAAAAAAAAGATAAAAACGTTTTTATGCTTTAAACACAATAGGATTTCAACTTTTCTTATACGTACTTTTAAAATCATATCGTTTCGTTCAAGTTTTTTTTTCTTTTTTTTTTCGTTTCGCGCAAAATTTTTAGCATGAGTTTTAGTCAGCTGGAAGGTGTTTTAGAACAACAGTGAATGATTACATGATGATGAAATTCAGTACAGTAGAACCTTTAAATAAGAGACACTTAGGGGACCGGACAATTTGTCCCTTAATTAGAGGTGTCCCTTCTTCGAAGGTAGATGAATTTATGCATGTTGTGTTTACTCAGTATAATTTCATAACAAGCGTAAACTAAAAACGTTAAAGATTAATTGCTGAAAACGATACTTATATGTAAACCAAATAAATCAGAATTATTCAAACTGGAAGAAAGATATCAAAATAAAATTGCATCAAAAACTTTGTAGTGTCAACGTTTTGTAACTGATGATCAAAAATCACAATTTTGAATTAATGTTTTATATGGATTTGTTTGATGTCATATAATTTACAATGCGAAAAACAGTGTGATCATATTTCAAGTTTTGTATACAAAGCTTGTCATGGACACAATCTGCTGGGGCTTAGCTCTTTTGAAAAAAAAATGATAAAAGGAGAATGCATGAATCTCAAGTCAAACTTTTACCAGAAAATTTTTGAATAAACGAGCTGATGTGTGCATCACATGACTTCCTTTTACGCCAATTTATTGATAATAGCGCCTTGGAGTAAGCAAGGAAACGCTAAATATTTTCACCTTTAGTTTCTTGCGAACCGAGGCAAAAAAAAAAAAAAAAACCGTTTTACACAGATTTATTTCCCCATTATTGGCAATTTTAAAGTGATTCGGTGGTTAACACTTGAAATATCACCAACATTGGCCGAATTAAAACCAAACTTAAAAATTTAAAAAAATCGCCAAATTTTTCGCCAAGTTGACGACTAAACTTGGCGACCATAAGACTGGCGATATACTGTCAAGTGTCCGACAAATTATAACACCACTTGAAATTAACAATGATTTCCCCCCGAAAGGGGGCAAAAGACCTCTTTAGGAACATCCGAATGCAACCAAAAGGGAAGGTGCACAACTAGGCCCCGCTAGGAGTCTACGTAACAAATTTCAGCTTTCTAGGACATACCGTTTTTGAGTTATGCGAGATACATACGCACATACACACATACGCACATACATACGTACATACGGAAATCACGGGAAAAGTCGTTGTAATTAACTAGGGGATCGTCAAAATGGACATTTCGGGTGTCTGTAGGTTCCTAGGCATGTATCCACGTGTGGTCGGGTTGAAAAAAAACTCAGCATACATTCGGGGGTGAGCAAAATGGAAATTAAGGCCGATTTTTTAGTGAAATTTTTTTCGCGAATACAATACTTCCTTTTTTGTAAAAAAAGTAAAAACGAACTTTGAATTCTGGTAAATAAAATATTTCAAGTGCATTTATACATTTTTTTTTTTTTTTGGTAATTTTTCTCTGTGGCTGTCCCTTAAATAGAGTGTTCCTTAATGAGAGGTAAATGCATGAAAATTCCTATTCAAAACAACTGGGACCAGAAAAAGTGTCCCTTAAATAGAGGTGTCCCTCATTCAGGAGGTGTCCCTTAAAGGAGGTACTATTGTCAATGGTTCTAAAGTGAAATTGAATTTTAAATATAGTACACCATGTAACATTACTTTTGTTTCTGAGAGATTCGCAATACGCTACCTTGCGGTGATTTACAAAATTAAAGAAAAAGATAAAACAATGCGTTCCTCGTGTGTCTGTTGGTAAACACATGCAGTTTGTTATGAGTATTTCTTAACGCATTCGATGTGTCTTAGATTGCTTTCGGCTACAGAAATTGTTTCGTACCTTAATAATATTCTCAAGCATCCCAAAATAATGTTAGTTTTCCTTATTTCTTTCGAAAAAGCGAGTTGGTTGTTAAATGGTGAAAGCGTAAACACAAGAAAACTCTGGATTAACAAACTTGGATAACGTTATACTAGGTAAAATTTTTTATTGTTTTGTGTGAATTTGTAAGAATATAGGTTTTTTTTTTAAATCTTAAATTAATTTAACTAACCATATTTTACAGCCGCATTTAGTTGGGATGGACAGTTTGCAAAATATTTTCTTGAATATATTATCGTAGAACGAAATGAAAAATGTTTAATCGAGAAAGAATTTACTTTTTTGCTTACATTCTCAGCTGAAAGGTTTCACCAAATTTGTTTAGGGTTATAGTTTTAGTATTGAGCGAGCAAAGAACCCTTGGCGAGATTCCGCCCATGTCAGTTAAACCATTTTTGTTTTTTTTCATGAGTGGAATAAAATGGTAGAAAGATTACAGAATTCGATAAGTAAAAAGAAATAATGGTAGATCAATTGAAAAGAAAGCTACCACCATATGTCGGTGAGAATTTTGTTGATGATTTGCATCGTATGACATAATTAAATCATAACTCAGAAATTAGAAACATACGAAACAGAAAAATTTTAAATTCGCAACTCCTGCGCTCGAATACACTACCTTGCGGTGATTAACAATACTAAAGAAAAGGGTTAAAACATTCCATTCCATGTGTTTTCTTTGGGGTAAATTACAGGCTTCAGACAGTTTATGGTGTAATGTAATTTCAGAAGAATAGAAAAGAAAGTTTCCCACAAACACGATTAAAAATTACTGTCACTCACTAAGCGTCAAAGCAAGTCATAAGTTACGGCGTGCGTTTGTTTTGCCTTTTTCATCCGCCATTAGACTAGCTGCAGCACCCCCTATAGTTTATTGGAGTTGCGAATTAATGTAACTTTCAAATTGATTTTATCATAACGATACGAAAAATTTCATTTCTTAACAAAAACTTTGCTTTTGTGGTTTTTAGAGTAAAAATTAAAAATCTGGCAGAGGCGTGCGTACGGGGGTCACCAGAGGTACCTCCATCAACTTTAAAAAATCAATTAGATTAAAAATCCGGAACACCATAATACTTTATTCAGTAAATTACCGCCCATTAGCCAGGGCTAAAGCAGACATACATGGAATACACCGCCAGCTCAGTCATTTTCAGCTGAGGACTGCAGTTTCGTGGCCTTGAACCGAACCATTGCTTCGGCCACTCGTCTGGTCTGCTAATCCTGTATTAGGTACCAGTTTGATTCGCACTCTTGGCTTCCTTAAGAGGTTTTCCATTTCCAGCTCAGTCACTTTCCTATGCCGGGCTGATGAGTGCTAATAAGCACGAAACTGCCTCGGCTGGAAATGACTGAGCTGGCGGTGTATTCCATGTGCCATAATACTTTGCTGTAACATGCAGGCGACTGAAATGAGACGAAGGAGGCTGACTGACAAGGCAACTTCTTCACTACACACCATCTTTTATCATTTATTCATTTTGTATACGTATTTCATTTATGTTATGATATTTAAATATTTTATTTTGTTTTCATGAAACGGTGCGGCATAGAGGAAGAATTTATGGTTCTCGAAAGGAACTCAGGTTGAAAATTAGAACGAAAGATCTTTTAGACACCACTCAAGTTGGACTTTCACCCCCCTTTTGCATGAGTAAAGTTCATGACAATTTAACACTCATCAAGAATATTTTTCTTAAGAATATCACGCTTTTCGCGAGGGAAAAATAATGATGCTCATGTGAAAATTAAAGGGTCTTCATGTGATCGATTAACTTTAAAGCTAAAATTGTAGGCTTTAAATTTTGTACACACACACAAGAACCATTGAAATTAAATATAAACTTTTCTTGACGTTAAAAACGGTATGAGAGCGTGTTTCAACCACATGAAATAAAAATCTGGTACAATTAAGTATTGAAACTCATTTTTTTACTTCCTTTTACGAAAAAGGAAGCATTGTATTCGCGAAAAAAATTTCACCCAAAAATCGACCTTAATTTCCATTTTGTTCACCCCCGAATGAATTTTGAGTTTTTTTTTCGACTCGACCACACGTGGATAAGTACCTAAGAACATATAGACACGCGAAATATCCATTTTGATGATTCCAGAGTTAATTACAACGAGTTTCTCGTGATGTCTGTATGTACGTATACATATGTATGTGCGGATGTGCGTATATGCGTATGTATGTCGCATAACTCAAGAACGGTCTGTCCTAGAAAGTTGAAATTTGGTACGTAGACTCCTAGTGGGGTCTAGTTGTGCACCTCCCCTTTTGGTTGCCTTCGGGTGTTTCTAATGGGGTCTTTTGCCCTTTTTTTTTTGGAGGGGGGGATCATTGTTAATTTCGAGATAAACTCAAGTAGTGTAATAATTTGGCGGACACTTGGCAATATATCGCCAGTCTTTTGGTCGCCAAGTTTTGTCGCCAACTTGGTTTCATTTTGGCCACTGTTGGTGATTTTTAGAGAGTAAACTATTGATTCATATTAAATTGCCAATAACAGGAAAATGACATTAAATTGGAGTAAAAGGAAGTCATGGGATGCACACATCAGCTCGTTTTTCTTTTAAACTAACGACTAGGACTTCCTGAACTCAAACGCATCACTTTACGTAAAGGAACCGTAGATAATATGAAGTTCCATAAGATAAGGATGAAGCTGAAAAACGTTTCGATTTTCAAATTTTTTAATCACGTACCCTAACTAACTTAAGACTTATTAGATACTCAATTCTCCAGAATAGTCCTTGTTGGAGCACATGACTCCCCCCCTCTCTCCTACGCAGTTTGGGGCCGCCAATCTCATTCTAGTGACGTAAAAAACGAAAGCCTTCGCCGCCTTAAGAACTTGAAATAGTAAAAGTGACTATATAAGTATTTTTCTGTACAATGTTAGAAGAAAATGCAATCTTTGAACATTATTTAGGAACGTCCAAGTTTCTGTATTATAATCAATAGCGTAACTAGAGATTGGCAGGAGTGGCTCGCGCCAGGGGCGCAGCAATCAGGGGGGCGGCATTTCGAATGATTAAAAAAAATTTTTTTTCAATAGTTTATTTTATCATAGAATTTGAAAAATGTTTTTAAAAAAATTAAAAAAAAAAAAAAGAAAAACTCGCAAGGACAAGAGCTGGATGGGGGTATATATAATCTATTGAGAAGGAACATTGAGCGTCATTGAAAACAACTCTAAAAAAGGAAATAAGAAAATAATTACAATGCTGTCTCCTATTTGTCGAATCAATCAATCAAAATGTCCCAAAAAAAAAAAAAAAAAATGGTGGTTGTGGACGGGGGGGGGGGGGGGACAGGTCACAATGACCTTCGGTGAATTACCATGTGGGAGACCCTGGGGGGGGGGGACGCAATTTTTGTTGGTTCTCCAGGGGTGCTAGAAACCATAGTTACGCTACTGTTAATAATTATTTACCTTACAAAGGGCAGCTAATGAAATGAACTATTTCACTTTGTCCCATCCACTTTGCCCTGCATGAACTTGACTAACTCTGCCTGTGCACGTAAAGGGCAGTAGCTGCAAATGTTTCATTTCTCTCTTTTTTTTTTTTTTTTTTTGCATTTTTGTCATCTATTGTACGTTAGCTTTATTGTACTATCTTGCTTATTTGGTTTCCGCTGGAAAAAGGTGCGAAAAAAAAAACCAATTCTAACATTTTCCCATTTGTTAGTATTGAATCCAACACACATGTCTTCAAATCTCTTGAAAACTCATTTCTGCAGATACTGCAGTTTACCTGCCCTCTGCAGAACTGTACAAAGCATTGAAAATACAAATTAGCTCATTATTAAACGAACTAGAAAGTCGTCCGTCAAGGTATGACGGGTGAAAATTGCTTCTACATTTGAACGAAGCCATTGCCTGTTTGGTGATATTTTGATAGTTGAAATAGTAACCCTAACTCCAGTGGATGAACTCTAAAATCCAGTAGGTAGCGTTCATTGTTGACCATTTTTTCGTTTCTTCATTCTCCTAAAATAAGTCTTACCAGTAAAACCGTTAAGCTACCGGATCCAGTTCAGCCTTGTCAAAATAAAGCATGTTCCTGCATGTTAAACAATACCAAAACATATTCGGAACTCCAGCGCTCGAATACGCTACCTTGCGGTGATTTACAAAACTGCCGCTGAAACTAAAACATTGCCACGTTGCGTTCCACGTGTGTCTGTTGACGTAAACACAGGCAGTTTGTTCTGAGTATTTATTAACGCAATCGATGTGTCTTAGTTTGCTTTCAGCTACAGAAATTAATTCGTCCCTTAGTAGTACTCTCGAGCTTCTCAAAATAATGTTAGTTTTCCTTATTTCTTTCAAAAAAGTATTAAATGGTGGAAGCGTAAACAAGAAAACTCTGGATTAACAAAATTGGATAACGATATACCAGGTAAAATTTTTTATTGTTTTGTATGAATTTGTAAGAATATGAGTTTTTTTTAATCTTAAATTAATTTAACTAATCATATTTTACAGCAGCATTTAGTTGGAATGGACAGTATGCAAAATATTTTCTTGAATTTATTATCGTAGAACAAAATGAAAAATGTTTAACCGAGAAAGAATTTACTTCATTCCTTTTATTCTCAGCTGAAAGGTTTCGCCAAATTTGTTTAGTTTTATAGTTTTTAGTATTGTGCGAGCAAAATAGACTTGGCGAGATTTTGCGTTTTTAGTTAAACCATTTTTAATTTTTATCATGAGTGGAATAAAATGATAGTAAGATTACAGAATTCAATAAATAAAAAGAAATAATGGTCAATCAACTGAAAAGAAAACTACCACCATATATAAACTGTGAGTACACATTTTATTTATTTTGTTCTGAGTGAATTTGAATAAATATCAGTTTTTCAATTCGATGAAAAAAAAACGAACTTAACAACATTGCATGGACACTTTTCCTTAACCTAATTCCACATAAATGATTCAAATAACCTTTGTTACTACAGTATCCTACTGAAATAGACAGTATGCAAATAAATTTTCTTGAAAATATTTATCGCAGAACAGATTGAAAAATCCAGAAAGAACGTTAAGAATTTGAACAATAAAAAATAAAAGTTCGCCAAAAATCTGTTTATAGGGTTATGGTTTTAAAATTGTGTGAAAGAATAATGTATCTTGACAAGATTTCGCATATCAGGTAAATCATTTCCATGACGAATGAATTAAATGCATGATTTCTTTGGATATCCAATCATATAATTATAGAAATAAATTATCTAGTGTTAAACGTTACTCTTGACAGTCTGCCACGTATGTGCACTATGTGACAAAAATTACAACAAATGCCGGAAATGTCACGAAACTGAACTTAATATGTACTAATGTATAGAAAAAACGGTACAAAATGAAAATGCCGTTCGAAGCGAACCAAAAATTTATGAATTCCGAATTCAACATCGTGAAAATGGCTGCTTCAGAACAACTTACTGTGTGTTCTGCATTAATTGTTTACTTTCGTAATACTTTTTGGTTCCTAATCTCTTTCTATATGGGTCAGAATAACCAAAAGACTTTCAAAAATCTTTTCAAATGAATAAAGCGAAAAAATCATAAATACGAACAAAAATCACAACACTTTTAGCATTTTCTTCGTTACCACATGCGTTTGTTTTAGTTTTTAAGTCGGCCATTAGACAGTGACTGCAGTGCCCCCTATAGTTCGTTGGAGTTGCGAATTATCAAATTATCATGTCGTAGCGCGAGTTTCATTGTTGAAACTCTCGTGTTACTCGATCATCGGCTATTATATATATGAGGATAAATATTGCACTGAATATTTGTGGCCTCAATTGATATTAAAAATGTTAATAACAAGCACTTTATCATTTAATAATAGCAAAAATAAGTTTTGACTTACATTAGAACATGAGTACCATTTTTTGAAAATTGCTTACATTATCATATTCTTTGGTTTCCAATCGTAATTTTTTCCGGACTGGACTACATGCGTTACTACATGATCAAAATATTGTTAGACAGGTGGCGCTAAAAGAAAAACAAATATTTCACCATTTCACTTTGCCCCGCTATTTAGCTTTGCCCCATATTCCCCTAAACATATCACAAATATTCTCATGAAAGTTTCTGACAGTAGTATTTCTGAAATTGATAACGAATACCTCATAAACAGCGGATTGCTAACAGCGATTGCTATTTGCTAACTCTCTCTTTTTGCAATTATATCACCTGAACAATTATCAGGGTCATTTTCGAAAGCAATGCAAACCCCTGCCCAGAGAAACTCGAGCAATCTTTCCAATGCTCCAAAAGCAACATTTCAAATCATCAAAGAAACCTTTCCTTCGAAAAATACACACACGAAAAAAAAAAGCAATCGTGCTACTTCTCAAAAGATTTTCTATCTTTCTGTCAGTCTCTTTTGAGAAACATTCTTTCCATTTCAGCATCAAAAGTTTAGAATGAAGAACAAACGCGGGCTTGCTGCAGAATTTGCATAACTTAAGAAACAAAGAGCCCATCCAGCATCAGTATCTGGAGGAGAGAGATTGCTTTTTTTCCTCTCTCTCTCTCTTTTTTTCTTCCACGGCTCTGTTTACTGTCATAACATCCGCTTTCAATTTGGACATCAGCGACCTGCTTGCAGAGGGAGGTCAAACAGTTTTAAAGGGGGCGACTCAACATTTAGCTGGCGATAGGGTTCAATGTTTTTGCGAAATACGTTGATTCAGAATGTTTGTTATGACTATCAATTTCAAAAATGAGCTTTACCCGCTCATAACCGAAGTGTAAAAAAGGGAGAGAGAAACAAATAAACAAACCTTTTTTGAACCGTTCAATAGATGTAAAATATCATTTTAAATCATGTATAAAATAAAAAAATTCAAATATTGTTTTCTTCCACTATTTTTCAGAGCCTCATCGGGGTATCAACCCCCCTAAGAGAAAAAGGTGCAGCCCCCTAACTATCGCGAAGATACCCTCGAAAGCAAGAGCCTCCCCCCCCCCAAAAAAAAGTGAAAAATGCCCCTCAAAACAACCCCTCTTTAACAACCCCCCCCCCCCCAGGTGGGCCCACCTAACTTCATTAATGGTACAATATACGAAGTACATTTATACTTTTTTATGGGTTCCCGTTTCAGAGCTTAAATACTCTGTAAAAGATTTTGTCATCCAAAGTGAGTATCAAAATCCTTCACAAAAAAAAAAAAAAAAAAAAAAACAGCGCTGTTGCACAAATTTACCAACCACTCTTGCTTTCGTTGGTACCATTAGAAAGAACAGATTTTTTAATATTAGAATGGGTTTTTTCGGCGGTGATCTTTTAGATAAGGATTTAAAAATGAGCTTGACTTAATTCCCTTGATTAAAGCGTTCTTTGAGGTCGCTGGTATTTGATTACTTATTCTGTTTCTAAATGACGGACAATGTGTTTTACCTCAGTGAAACACTTGTATGCGTTTCACGTTATGTTGAATTACAAACACAAGCAATTTATATACCTCGCTCGAAACAGCATTTGTAATTGAGGAAAAGCGATACAATATACTTCAAAATAAAGGCTTTAGCTAACAAAAGACAATAAAATAATAAGAAGAAGAATTACTATTAGTATTATTTTAGTAACAATAATAATAATAAGAAGAAGATGAAGAATTATTATTATTATTATTATTTTTGTAGCAATAACAATAATAATAATAATAATAATAATAATAATTTTTTTATATTAATAATAATAATAATAATAATAATAAATAATGATACTAAAACCCAGTACAAAGAAAAATAACTGAAAAAGGGTATTTACTCTTTACGACAAAACAATTCTAGAATCATTTACTTCCCTTGCGTAGAAAATTTTGCATGAACACATTAGAAAGTGGAAAACAGAATGAACAATTAATTTAAATTAGTCAGCAGTTCATTAAAAAGTGTTGTATGGTTTTTCTTAAACACAAAACATTTTTTTAAAACAATATCAAAACTTACCAAATCTCTGCTCCATGCTTTAGCTCCAAAACCTAAAAACCTACTAAATACATCTTCACTCAGATTCCGATCAGTTACGTAACCAGGCGCTTAGTTAGGTCACCCACTAGGTCGTCCTAACCCTTCTATATCAAAAACTAGGCTTCTAAAAAAACTAGAGAGGGGAAAGTTTTTATTCTAACCCTTTCCAGCATCCCTTTGTCACGACTTCCGTTATGGTACGAAGGGGAGCAGAGCTATTCAGGGGTCACTTTTTTAACCGGTAAGGTTGAAGGTCGATCCAAACCCTTTCTGGTGTTAGAATTCAGTTAGGCAAAAAGCTGTAATAGATTGGGCGGCAAAAAACACAGTCGCATCCGGTGTTCCTTGGGCAGCTGTCTTGGTGGGCGAGCGCTTTTTATGGATTCATAAGAACTATAAAGATGGAATGAAGATTTTCAAAGTAGACATCACTTTCTTTTGCCACGTGTCACTATCAGATGACTATTTAACATTTCCATAGCGTGCAGTAAAGGACGTTTTATTAGTATTTTTCTATGGGGGGGGGGGGGACAGGGTGGCTCGTGTTACTCTTAAAGACAGAAAATTTATTTTACTGTACCATTAACCATTTTTTAATTTATTTCTCCAACATATAAGCAAAATTTTAAAAAACTACTCTTTAAAAAAGCAGAAGTATCTTTACTAATAATAAAGCTGAAAGTCTCTCTGTCTGGATGTCCGGAGGATGTCTGAATGTCTTTAGGATGTCTGGATCTCTGTGACGTGCATAGCGCCTAGACCGTTCTGCCGATTTTCATGAAATGTGGCACAAAATTAGTTTGTAGCATGGGGGTGTGCACCTCGAAGCGATTTTTCGAAAATTCGATGTGGTTATTTTTCTATTCCAATTTTAAGAACAAAATTATCATAAGATGGACGAGTAAATTACGAAATTATCATAACGTGGTACCGTAACATGGGCACAAGCCAATTGGCGAGATACGAAATTATCATATCGTGGAACTGTAACATGGGTACACGCCAATTGGCGAGAAAATTCACCATACATCATTTGTAAATATACAGGCGAACCAAAAGACCTTTTAATTTTCCTATTACGGGCAAAGCCGTGCGGGTACCGGGTTTTAATCATTCTGACAATGTTTCTAAGTAACATCGTGCATTATATACAATTTTGATGGTATTATATAAGCATTCGAAGAAGATCTAGTCAAAATATTTCTGTACTTAAAAGTAAAGTTAAGAACTTTTTTTTCAGTAAAAAAATTGTGGGCACTTCTTACTCTTCAGTGCTCCTCCCAAAAACTATTTCTGTATCCACCCCTGATAGTGTGATAATAGTTGATCCCAGGAATGTCGGGGGTCTCACGTTTTGTAAGACAGGGCTTTTCAACCTTTTCAAGCTCTACGTAGTGTCAGTTCGTGTTAATGGAAGCAGAATTTTAATGCTGTAATTTCACATCGTTCCTTTTCTTTTGGATGAATTGAGAGATAAAATGATGTGCATTATTGTGTCCATGACTACTCTCTTGAGCAGGGCCTGATTTGCAAGTTTTTATGTCCATGGCACTTTTACTTTTTCATGCCCCCCCCCCCTTAAATGGTTGATTTGCTTTATATTACAGTGAATGGGATAACTCGTTATCATTAATGACTGCTTGTTTTTGATACCAAATTCATCGGGTCATTCCATATAAAATCAACAAATGGGCCGTGCCGCACCATTTTTGATTTTGATGAAATTTGGTTGGTAATATGTACCAACATCATGTACTCCAAAACAGCTTGTTTTATTTCTTGAAAAAAAAATTTCTCTGAGATATAGCCCTTTGTTTGTTCCACGGATGCGTAAAATTTGCCTTTTTTGACCTTTCTTCTGGGAGCTGTAGTGGATTTATTTATATTAGTCGAAAGATCAAATACGGCTTATTGTAAAGCTAAAAGAATGAACTTTTGTTTGTGCATGATTAAAAACTATTTAAGTTAAACCTAACTAGAAAAATTTCAAGGTCAAAGCGTGGTTAAAAAACTGCTGTTTTGGTTATTTTGGGAATGAAAATAACAACAAAGGACTTTCAGTAACAGGCTAATTTTTTTTCTATTGCACTTAGGTATACATACTAGAAGCAGAAGAGAAATTAAGCTACTACTGATAGTCCTTCATTATGAAAAAATTGCTTAAACTTGAGAAAAAATGAAAAATGTACTTTTTCACCCTCCAAAAAAGCCCGGTAGGTAAGGGGATAAAAATCGAAAAATGCTATGGTAAGAAGCCGTCACATTGCCCTTTAAAACAAAACAAAAACTGTCTTGTTATTCCAAGGCGTAGAGGAGATATAAGCGTTTCAAAACTGAAGCATTTAGGGTTTTTTTTTGCACAAGTTGGAATATTATGAGCGTTAAATGAATCTCTTTGTAAAATTTGTTTATTAAAAAAAAAATTGCCCTCAGCTAGCAGACGACATTTTCCAATAAACTGCTACAGTAAAAAACTATAGAATTAGACACAAAACATAATTGAGATAAATCAAATAACCACTTGATAAAATTTTACATCGCTAAGTTTTTACATTGTCCTTTAAAATAAAACAGAAACTATCCTTTTATTTCTTGGTGAAAAGCAGATATAAGCTTTTAAATAATACAAAACGACCGTCTGCATGCTATTTGATACAATGTTTAAAAAAAAAACATGCTAGTTACCAAATGAAACACATTTGAGATAAATTTAACTGAAATATAGTGAAATAAAATTATGTACAATAAATGACGTTCAGGTTTAAGTAAATATTCTTACACAATATAATTTTACACAAAAATTGCTTTTAGTTTTTACTTCGTGTTTACAGTTTTGTGTCTAGCGTTTTACTGGAATTTTTTTGTTGACAGTAACAGCCTTCAATTCTTCTAACAGAGATGGCAAACGGACATGAGGAATCCCGAAGCTGACAGGAACAAAACTGCAAAGTTCTTGTTTGTGGGACAGGAATTGCAAGTTCGAACCTTGCCTGCAATTGATGTTTAGTGTCTTCAATATTTTGCTTTGGGCAAAATACAAATTCAATATTTTTGATATTTTTTGAGCAGTGCTCAAACATATCAAGCGGATTTTTAATTTGGTTTTCTAATGTTCTTTGAAGACTAGCTTTTCTTTACAATCCTTTTAACAGCCCCACCAATACCGTCACATGGTCCCTTTCCATGGCATGTGGCGAAAAAATGCCACTCAGCTTTCATTCCAAAATCCTGCTGGTGGTAACACAAGTTTATGAAATTTTTCTTGTTCTTGTGCTGTGCAGCTGACCCATCAGAAAAATAAATTATTCTCTTCAGATCATGAAAGTATGCCTTTAAATTTTCAATTACTAATTTCTGGAAAGCGTGAAAAGCTACAGTACTATGTTCTAATGAGTCACTAATTACGCAAAAGCAACGGTTTTTCAACTCTTCATTTTCTTTTAAGTATAACATAAAGGGATGAACTGTTGTTTGGTTGCTTGACCAATGATATGCTTGTACTTCATCTTGTATAATGAAAGAAAAATTTTCAGAAAAGTCTCCCATTAATATATGCATTCTTTCTCTTGCAGATCTTTCTTCTTTAAGTTCATGAATTCTGTTTGTTTTTTTGTTATGAAATGATGAACTTTAAGTTTCTCTAACATTTCATGTAACTTCTCCAAATATTCTGCAAAAGGAAGAAGACTGGTTGACAGCTCGCAGCAGTCCGTAGATACCCACTGTGAAAATTTTATCTCTGTTTCATCCTTTTCAAAATCTTTCTATCCTTCTTCAAGTATTTCCCGCAGCTTATCAGTTCCTGCACATTCACTGCACTTTACAAGAATACAAGAATCTCTATCAGTGTTGCAGACCATACAAGTGAGGAGATACTTGTAGTCTATGTCTGATTTCAAGGCCGAGAGCATTAGTTTTACGTTCTGGTGGATGATGCATACCATACAGAATGAGTTCCAGATGCTCCGGCTAGAATACAGAATTTAGGTCTCAGATCTGCAAATTTTGAAAACCCTACCTTTATAAGGGGATATTTTTCTTTGAAAGCTCTGTAAAGTTCTTTAAGGTTGCATAAAATTAACCTTTTTTGGACATTAACTTTTTCTCCGTCAGGTTTTCTGACTGATATGCAGTCTCTTTGTCCGGCCAGAATTCTACTGTTCTCCTCATTTTCGTAAAATTGATGTACAGTTTTGATTGAGTTTCATCAAGCTTATTCCTGGTTTTATTCTTTCGAATTTCTGGCAGCCGTCTTTTTGTACTAAATATTTGGATTGTCGAGCAAGGTACTGACTGACGTTAAATTCCCTCTGGATTTTATCAATGCTCCAACTACTAGGAACTAAACTTAAAATATTTACTTTTCTTATGTATAAAATGCAACTTTCATTTTTTCTTTGAGCTTGTGAATTAGTTGTTCATACTCATTACCTAAATTACAATGCAAGTTTTGTGAGAAATTCTCATTGTCAGCAGAAATGTTCAAACCAAAGGCTTTACTAGTTTTTCAGCTGCAGATTTAGCTATTTTACTAACTTTCTTCTATAAAATTGAATCCCTTTCTT